>NW_026575126.1:62444262-62449262 GCF_905146905.1 Nyctereutes procyonoides
GGGGGGGATCAGGGTGTCTCCATAGCCGCCCCCCACCTCTGTTTCTACAGCCCCGGCGGCAGCCAGTCGGAGAGGGCATTAATTACGCCTTTTTATTGACAGGGCGCTCCATTCTGTCGGAGCCGCTCTCTTTTGGAGTCGCCTCCTCCCACCCCACCCCCCGCCCCCTCCGCTCCTTCCTCTTCCTCCTCCCTTTCCTTCCTCCTCTCCCCCGCAGCCTGGAGCCCGAGAGGAGATGAGAAGCCCTTGTAGTTTTAAATTCAATGTGACAGTTTCGGAAAGAGCGGATGATGAATCTCCTATTATTGGATCAGTCTATTTGCCGCTCAATGTCTCTCTGTAATTGGAGCAACATCACTTTAAAGGTTCAGAGAGTACAGCATTTCTGGTGAAAAATCCCCACAACACGCCGGTGAATGTTTTAAAGGGAAATCTATTAGTGATTTGCAGAGGGGCGGGGAGCCCGCGGCGGGGGAGGCGCGGGCTCCGGCCAGCGGGGACTGGAGTGGGGGGCTCGCCGGGGACCCCTGCCTGGACCGCTCCCGAGCCGGCGCCCGCCCTGCGCCCGGCCGCGCCCCTCCCTCTCTGCCGCCCCCCCCTTGTTGTGACAGTTCCTGATACTGTTTATTGAGGTGCATGTCAGGTATAATTAGCAATCGATATGGAAAACGTTTCCTTGCACCCAGCACGCCTCTGACGTCAGAGCCGATTAGCGCTTCTTATTGGTCCCAAATTCCCCGGGCCGCGGCTAATTATCGGGAGCTTGATGTTGATAAAGTAAAGCGCCGGAGTGCGGGCGAAGCATGTGTAGGGCTCCGGGTCCCTGTCTCCGCCGCCGCCGCCGTCCGCGCCTCCCGCCGCTGGCCCGCCCCGGCCCCGGCCCGCGCCCCCGCGCCCCGCCGCCGGCCCCGCCGGCCCCCCGCGCGAGATGATGGACGGCCGCCTCCTGGAGCACCCGCATGCCCAGTTCGGGGGCTCGCTGGGCGGCGTGGTGGGCTTCCCCTACCCGCTGGGCCACCACCACGTGTACGAGCTGGCCGGCCACCAGCTGCAGTCGGCCGCCGCCGCCGCCGCCGCCGCCTCGGTGCCCTTCTCCATCGACGGCCTGCTCAGCGGCTCGTGCGCCGCCGCCGCCGCCTCGGTGGTCAACCCCACGCCGCTGCTGCCGGCCGCCTGCGGGGTGGGAGGCGACAGCCAGCCCTTCAAGCTGTCAGGTAGGCGAGGCGGGCGCGGAGGGGTGGGCAGTAGGGCACCCTCGTCGGGCGCACGAGCTGGGGCGCGGGCGGCTGCAGGACGGGCACCGGCTGCCCAGGCTCAGGGCAGGCTCGGGCTGCCACCCCGGCGCAGGGCGCCCAGACCCCGGCGGCCCGCAGGTACGGAGGGGATGGATGCGGCTGGGGCCCTGGGCCCTGGCTGAGCCCTGCGGCGTCCTCTGCGTGCCCGCAGACTCGGGGGACCCCGACAAGGAGAGCCCGGGCTGTAAGCGGCGGCGCACCCGCACCAACTTCACCGGCTGGCAGCTGGAGGAGCTGGAGAAGGCGTTCAACGAGAGCCACTATCCCGACGTGTTCATGCGCGAGGCGCTGGCGCTGCGCCTGGATCTGGTCGAGTCCCGAGTGCAGGTAAAGACCCGCCGCAGTTCCTCCCCGGAGCCAGCCTCCCGCAGCTAGGCCTGCCCGGCGCCGGCCCCGCCTTTGTTCTAGGTGGGGGACCGCGGCCCCGCGGCCGAGCCCGCCTCGCGCTCGCCGGCCCGGAGGTGGTGCTGGGGTTCTGGGGCTCAGCACCTCGCGGGGAGCAGGCCCCAGGCGGTTTGGGAGGGGGCCGACCACAGCCGCCAAGTAGCCAGAACAGCAGCTGCGTCTGAACCGGGGAGCTGCGTGGTGGGGGTCGGGCGACGTCGCGACACGAGGTCTCAGAGGGCTGGGCAGGAACAGCGGCCCAGGGGTGGGATGGGGGGCGCCAGCCGGGCTGGGATCTTGGAGAGACCTGGAGCAGTTAGACCCGGCGCCTCCTGACCCTTGCGGGGAATCTTGGTGCACCGGCCCGGAGCAAACGCGTTTGTTTGTTTACCTCTTGCCTCTAAAATATTCAGATGGAGACCTGTATTTATTCTTGGCTTTGCACAAGGAGGCTAGCTGAGGAAGAGGAGGCCGAAACTTAACAGTTAACAAATTGGGGGCAAAGGTTTTTGAATCTTTGATATACTCTCCGTTATATCTCCCCAATCCCACCCCCCCACACACACCATACTTTGATTTCATTTCGAGACTGCTGGCGTTATTCTTTAAAAAAAAAAATACAGCATCAATTTGGTGGATTAAAAATTCAAGAAGAAGTGTGCACACTCACATGTTTCCCTGAAGTACAGAAATCTTTTTTTTCTGGGGTCGGGATGGTGGAGAGTGGGGTATGCGGCTGCAGCGGTAGGTGCACGGCTTTGAGGCAGAGGTCGGCTCGACGCCTGTTTGGCATCAACAGCTTTGTCTAAAAAGGTGTTCTCTACCTGTGCTTGCACTGCCCCTCATGACCTCTTCTGTTTGCAAATCCTTTCATCCAATTCTTATACGTGTCAAGTGAAAACCTCTTCGTTTCTCCCCTGTACGATAATGAGCATTTCTTGGTGACAAGTGAGCATGGAATTTACACCAAAAAAAAAAAAAAAAAACACCCAAAAACCCAGAAGTATTGGAAGGAAGGAAGGAAGGAAGGAAGGAAGGAAGGAAGGAAGGAGTGAGTTACAGCCTTGGAGAGGTTGGCACCAGCAAGGCTCCCTGTGACCAGCCCGGGCCTGCTATTGTGCGGGGTCTCTCCGCGGCCACAACAAAGAATTGGAATTATCGCGCTCTCTTGGGGAGGGTGGTGTGCCTAAGGCCCATCAGGGACTTGACTGTGTGTGTGTGTGTGTGTGTGTGTGTGTGTGTGTGTGTGTGCTGTGGGGGAGCTGGTGTCTAGGGCCGCTGCTCCTCAGGACAAGGCCGGCAGGGAGGATAGGAGAGGCTACCTGGGCCCAGGCCTCTTCTGCGTGGCCTAGCAGCTGGCCTCTTGCTCCCCTGTTTGTCTCCCCCACTGGCCTAAGCCAGGCACAACTGGTTTCAGGGGGTGTGTTGGTGCCCTGGCCTGGAGCCCCTAGAAAGAAGGACGTGTGCGAGTGCGTTGGGGGGGCAGGCCGCTGGAAAACCTCCCCCTAAGTTCGGCTTCCCAGGACCTTCTAGAAGAAGAAGCACCCAGATTTCCCTTCACGGGAAAGCCCAAAATCTGGCCTTTGACTCAGTCTCCAGGGGGCCGAAGACAGGTGTGGAGGGCAGCTGAGCCCAGCCACTGGTGGTCCTCAGGCCAGACGGTCAGCACCAGGCCAGGCAGGCCGCTTAGAACAGGAGCTGTGAGAAGCCAAGAGGGGCGAGGAGGGGCCCTGCTCCCTGCCTGCCTCCCGACCGGGAACCAGACGCCCTCAGGGGCCAGACCCGCGGAGCCCAAGGAAGGGGCAGCTCCCAGTTTCCCGAGGTGAGAAGCCAGAGTGGGAAGCCGGCCGAGAGGCCCCATCTACCTCCTTCTGGGTGGAAAAGATGCTCTCTGGAACCTTCAGCTTGAGTGCCGAAAGCCAGCTCAGGGCCGGCCGGCTGCGTGCCTTGGCTCCCAACCCCTGGCCGGAGCCGGAGCCGGGGGGCAAGGCCCGTCTGGGGGGAGCGGGGAGGCCCGAAGCCCCAGCGGCAAGCCTGCTGCCTGACTGTACCTTCCTTTCCCCTATCCGGCTGCTCTAGGTCTGGTTCCAAAACCGCCGGGCCAAGTGGAGGAAGAAGGAGAACACGAAGAAGGGGCCGGGGCGGCCGGCTCACAACTCACACCCGACCACGTGCAGTGGCGAACCAATGGACCCAGAGGAGATCGCGCGCAAGGAACTCGAGAAGATGGAGAAGAAGAAGCGCAAGCACGAGAAGAAGCTGCTGAAGAGCCAGAGCCGCCACCTGCACTCGCCTGGCGGCTTGTCCCTGCACAGCGCGCCCAGCTCGGACAGCGACAGCGGCGGCGGCGGCCTGTCCCCGGAGCCGCCCGAGCCGCCGCCTCCCGCCGCCGCGGCCAAGGGCCCTAGCGCGCCCGCCGCTGGCGCCCCCGGCTCCGCGCCCGCACCGCCGGGAGAACCGCCCGCGCCGGGCACCTGCGACCCCGCCTTTTACCCGAGCCAAAGAAGCGGCGCCGGCCCGCAGCTGCGGCTGGGCCGCCCCGCGGACAAGGACGCGGCCCCGTGTGCGTCCGGGGCGGCGGCGGAACGCGGCGCCGCCGGCCTGCCGAAGGCCAGCCCGTTCAGCGTGGAGAGCCTGCTGTCCGACTCGCCGCCGCGCCGGAAAGCCGCCCCCGCCCCCGCCGCCGCCGCCGCCGCCGCCGCCGCCGCGGGGCTGGACTTCGCGCCCGGGCTGCCGTGCGCGCCGCGGACCCTCATTGGCAAGGGCCACTTCCTGCTGTACCCCATCACGCAGCCGCTGGGCTTCCTCGTGCCGCAGGCCGCGCTCAGGGGCGCAGCGGGGCCCGAGCCCGCGCCCAAGGACGCGCCGCCCGCGCCCGCCGCGCCGCCCGCGCCGCCAGCTCAGGCCAGCTTCGGGGCCTTCCCGGGGCCCGGCGGCGCTCCGGACTCGGCCTTCGCGCGCCGCAGCCCCGACGCCGTCGCCTCCCCGGGGGCCCCGACCCCAGCGCCCTTCCGGGACGCGGCGGCGGCGGCCGAGGGCGGCGGCGGCGGCGGCGGCGGCGGGGACCGGGACGGGGCGGATTCGGGCGCCGCCTGCCCCGCGGCCGCGCTGCCGCCCCCCCTCGCGCCGTCGCCCGGGCCAGGCCCTCGAGCTGCCAGCCCCGCCGGGGAGCCGGCCTTGTGCGGGGCCGCAGAGCCAGGCGCCGAGCCCCGACCCAGCGCGCCGGATGGCGAGGAGGTGGACATGGACTGAGGGGCATCGGGGCCGGCGGAGGCGCTCCACCGGCCCTGCCCGCTCACTCAGGCTCGACTCACACAACGA